>NC_061113.1:73626997-73665049 GCF_002878395.1 Capsicum annuum
TTATATATATATATATATATATATATATATATATATATATTTGCGCGTGTTGTGCTGATACAGGTAATTAGACCTTTCTATATGCAACGAAGTGCTGTCCAATTTTTTGGTGACATGTAAGTGAAAGTACAGGTATTTGAACGGGTTCTCCCGGGCCTTCTCGGCTTCGGGTGCCAGTCCGGCCCGATGGGATTTTGGGGCGTGACACTGTTTTACTCCTATTTATATATATATATATATATATATATATATATATATATATATATATATATGGGTTTTGCTAACATACTACATGAAGGTAGTATGTTGTTAGCATCCTTCCCATTTTTTAATTTACCAAAGTATCCCTGCCATCTCTTTAAAATAGAAATTATTAGGAATTTTTTGGTCTTTCACCTTAATTTCCCTCCAAAACCTATCTTCATCAATCACCCCACCCCCCACCTATCTTCTACAATAATACAATTATTTATAATTCTACATAATTTTAAAGTTATATTAATCATAAATTAATTAATTTTATTTGGCTCTCAACTTATCGTTATAGGTGAATTTTAGGATTTTGAATTTATGAATATGCGTATAAGATTTGCCTCAAAGCTAGTAGATTCAGACGAAACAAGTAAAATGGTTGTAGCTTTGATTCAACTTGCCACGATCCACTTTACATTATTTGGATTGATGAATAACTATTATTAATTTAGTTTTGTGGAAAATTGTAGGAATTAGTTAAAAGTAATTTCTACTATTAATGATCAAACACTAATAATTCAAAGGAAGTATTATTATTTGAGTGATATTTAAATAAAATGACAAATAAAAAATACATGAAGATTCATTTAGTGATGTGGTTGGATGAACATTTTTTTGTTTGCATATCACACGTATCCCATGACTCATTATATTATTTCCTCCGTCTCAAATTATATGTCGTGTTATTTTTTTATACGTTACATAAAAAATTATTAATTAACAGAAAATTTAGATTAGAAATAACTGGTAAAGTATTACTGTCGTGACTAGAAGGTATGAATTTAAGTCATAAAAATAGTCTCTTGCAGAAATGTAGTAAGATTGCATATAATTTTTTAATTGAAAGGTTTTGTAGGGGGGGGGGGGGGTAATTGAAAAAAAGGGGGGGGGGGGGGGGGGGATTGAAGAAGATGGGTTTTGGAGGAAAATTGGGAAATTAGGGTGAAAAAGATAAAAAAACTCACACTCATCAATAAAGTGATTATTTTAAACTAAGGTCATTTTAGGAAAATGGAAAATGGGGTCATTGCTAACTTACTATCTCCATGTAGTATGTTAGCAAGACCCTATATATATAATATACACTACTTATTCACAATTCACTGATTCACAAAGTATTAACCTATTCAAGGCAACAAAAACACAATATAAAGCACGAGTATTGTTGTATTGGAAAGTGTTGAAGTATTGAGTTATTTGCTGTTATTTTTCTTTTTTAGTTTAGTAATTTTATTTCTGAAATTCAGTTATCTAAGTTGATATAGAATAGGATTTATTAGTATCCTACTTGAAGGTAGAATAGGATTTTATTAGTTTCCTAGTTAGAAATAGAATAGGAGTATTTTTGTCTATTTATATTCCCAGATGTGGATGAATAAACAAGAAGAATATTTTTTATCCTCAAACGTTTTCTTCTTCTCTGCGTTTCGTAGAACAAAAATTGGTATCAAGAGCCAATTTCTTGAGGGATCTATGAGAGAGAAGACCCCCAAAAATAGCCTTGCGTAAAACTCAATATTGTTATGGCTTCCAACAATTTTTCAATTCCTTCACACCCAATTTTTTCTGGTGAGAATTATCCAATTTGGACTATCAAGATGAGAACATACTTGCGAGCATATGATCTGTGGCAAGTGGTGGAGGTTGGAGGAGAGGTAAATCCTTTGACAGATAATCCAACTATGGCGCAAATTAAGAATCACAAAGAAGAGGCTGCAAAAAACTTTAAAGCTCTCTCTTGCATACAATCAGCACTTTCGAAAGTAATTTTCGCTAGAGTTATGGTGAGTGAGCCTACAAAGGAGGCTTGGGAAAAGTTGAAAGAAGAATTTCACGAAAGTGACAAAATTAGGCAAATAAAAGTGATAAATCTAATAAGAGAGTTTGAAATTCTCAGAATAAATGATTCAGAAACTACTGAAGAATTCTCCAACAAGTTGATGAAGGTTGTAAACCAAATCAGAATTATGGGAGAAGAGCTTACAGATTCAAGAATCGTGAAAAAGGTTCTTGTCACTACAACATTTTAGTCTTTCGGCCACGCTAAATCTGGACCACACTTGTAAAGTGTGGCTTATACTATTAAAGACCACGTTTTTAAATTGTAGCCTTAGTTTTCAGCTTTTTGCCACGCTAATTTTGATAACGCTTTAAAAGTGTAGTCCTTAATAGTATAGGTCACACTTTACAAGCGTTGATAAATTAGCAACGTTTATTCATATATACAACAACACTTATAAATGTGGTATTAGTATAATTTAAAAGACAATACTTTTAAAATGTGGCCTAAAACTTTTTCTTAAAATATTTCACTATCCTTTAAAATATTTCACTCTCCCTCTAATTTATAATTGGCAAAAATAATTAAGAAATGTAAGGATTTACACTTCAGAAATATAATTCTCTCACAAATTCCTTCCGAATATATCTATTTTCTATCTCGCACACAACCCTATGCCCAAATTTCTTTGAATACATCGTATCCACATATAGAGTTCTTGAATTCTTGAAGCTTGTTCGGAGTAAGTTCTAGGTGAGTTTGGTTAATTTTCAGGTGGGGGCATTTTGGGATGGGTTTCGTTGTTTTTAATGGGTTTTCGGCGAGTGATTCCATTATTGGAACACTAACAACGACAGTGGGGATGTTGGGTCAGGGATTTTTTAAGATTTTCAATGAGGGGAAGGTTTTGGGATTTTGGAGCGGCAATCTGTGATGCCCCGAAAAAATCTTCCGTTAAGATCTCGGACGAAAATGTGTTGAATTTGTTCTTTATTGTGATTAATAATTTTTCTATATGGAATTTATGGATATGCGACCCGTTATCGCGTAGATCATCGAATAATCTTTCCAATGATATGTGGATCATCCAAAACAGACACTCAAGCGATGAGTTATGATCATTCCGATATAACCATGAATAGTGGTGAACAGTAAATGTGCAGAAAAAATACTGAGGCCAACTTCAAACAATCATAAATCCTTGTACATAATGATCTGGGTGAGCTACTATATATCAACAGAAAGCTCTGAAAGTCCTCTTTCCAATGAAATTAGTTTCATCCAATTTATACATCGAAGCAAAAAGTTATGGTCGATCTACTTCAACCTATCAAAACAGTCCACCAAAGGACAGATTTGACATTATTTAATTTTTAAGGGTATTTTGGTCATTCAAACTCCAATCCATCCGGGTAAACCATGGATTTAAGTCCATTAAGAGTATTCAATAGCTAATTTTTCTCCAAAATTTTCGAAGGCTTAAAACCCAACCCTGCTACTCCAAATTTCATCCTTCTATGTCTTTTGATTGAACCGTAGAAATTTCAAATTGATTTGGAATTTGAGTTGATCATGTTAAGGGCTTCGAGAACACCCTTTATTTTTGTGAATAAAGTTCTGGAGTCGGAAGTTCATATTCATCTTCTATTTTTAGGTATGTGGGGCTTTGAACAAGATTATCCTTTCGATCTTGAGCCCGGTATTTTTGTTGAATTAGATTGACATGAGATTTTACATGTTTTACCATGAATTGAAAATATGATTTTATATCTTATCTTATTGTTCATGAGCTATGGGATTACGTCATCCGATATGTGTATGATGCTGAGATGAAATTATGTCTAAAAAGTATTTGATTATGAGAGTATGATGATTTAATTTGTTAAGCCTTGATTTATACTATCATTCCACTATTTTCTTATTATGAATTTATAATTGATATTGGAAATTCTTTATCCCTACTATGGGTTGATGTCTCAAGTACCTTTAAATGAGAGTTGGATGGCAAATTGAGAAATATTTATATTGAAGTTGCAATGAGTCTTGGTATTTTTCGGATGGTTTTGATGAGTTAAATTGTTGAAAATATTATGTATTGAGTCTTCATATCCTTGTCCAAATGTCGAGTCAGTTATGGTTCAATGCATTGATACCTTGTTGATGTTGAGGAAGATTAAAATGTTTTGAGCTTAAATGTGTTGAGTTAGGAATCCACAAATTAATATAATTTGATAAATAAGAAAGAGATTTGATTTGGTCTTTATAATAGACCCTTGTGATGTTGTGGTGGATTTCCTAATGCGTTCTGAGCTTGTCGGGGAGTAGTACTTAGCACCGAGAGGGAAATTTTGTATTTTCCCAAACCTATGTGCCACCGTAGGGTTGTTTGATGATGATATTATTGGTCAGAGAGCCCGATTGTGATTATTGCAGTTTTAAGGTCGTACTCCCTGGCAAAGAGTATGATGCTCCCGCCAATGGAGGTTTCAAACATTGGTATTCCATGTAGCTCACGTGGGGTTATCGGTTATAGGAAACTCCTCTATCCATAAGAATCATGTTTATTGAAATACCGAGTCACTCCGAGTGTTGATGTGGTAAGCATAGTTGCCTATGATGATCTATAATGATTTATGAGTTTTTTCTCCTATATTTCTTATCTAAGATGTTACGAGTTGCATGATTCAATGTCACTCAAGCCAAGTGTGTCATTATGGTCCGTATGTACATTTGTACGAAATTTATGATATTATTTATATTTTGCATGCGCCCCCACATACTCAGTACGTATCTTGTGCTGACCCACATATTTCTCTATGGGCTACATTCTTACCATGATGTAGGTTCAGGTACTCAGCCGAAGCCGCGACAGTGATATTCGAGTACCGCATCTACGTTCCTTCAATGGCGAGTCCTCATGGTTCGAGGACCAAGTTGCTAGTTTTGGTGCTGTTGTTTTGTGATCCCTTTGGTCTGCTGAGTCAGTTGGGGGTTTGTCCTAATGGCTCGTTGATTTTTCTGTATAGAGGCTATGTCAGACTAGTGTATTGTTGGGTTGGTTTGTGTATAGACATTCCATATATGTACAGTCTAATGATTTTCCGTGCCATGTGCGATATGATATGATATGTACTTATATATATATTCTTAGCGTAGCGTGTATGTTATTGTGTTAGAACTCATGTGTAGCCTTGGGCAGCGTGTGGCATCTAGGAATGATATTTCGGGGCGTTACAAACTTGGTATCAGAGCCTAAGGTTGTAAAGAGTCCTAGGGAGTCTGAAAAGCCGCGTTACATAGAGTCTTGAGCATCGGTGTGTAGCGTGGCACATCTATGATCAAGAGGCTGTGGGGCGTTCTAGGAAAAGTCGCTTCTTTCTTTCTATAAGACTCAATCATGCTTAATACTGTTTCCTTCTGCAGTTAATTCATGCGTTCTTATGATAGAAAATGCCTCCATATCGAGCTCCTGGAAACAACAACTAACCTCAACCCATTGATTCGTTACATGAGATGGTATCCCATACTGAATTTTGGGCAGCTTTTCAGATGCTAGCCCAGGCAGTTACCGCCAGTACTTAGGCCAAAGCTCTACCTCCGCAGGAAAATAATTCAGCAGCAGCACAAATTCGTGACTTTATGTGGATAAATCTGCCAGAGTTTCATGGGTCGAGAGAAGGTGAGGCCTCGCAGATGTATATTGATGAAATGAAGAAAATTACACATATTATGCATGTGACTGAGGAAGAAAGTATGGAGCTGGCTTCTTATCGGTTGAAGGATGTTGCCTATGACTGGGTGCAGATGTGGAATAAGGGTAGAGAGGAAGATACCACTTCGATGACTTGGCAATTGTTCCAAGATGCTTTCTTGGGTAGATTCTTTCCTCTTGAGTTACGGGAAGCTAAGATAGAGAATTTTATGAATTTGAGACAAGGCTCCATGTCGGTTAAGGAGTATTATTTTAAGTTTAATCAACTATCGAAGTACGCTCCCAATATGATGGCTGAATCGAGGACTAGTATGAGCAAGTTTCTAACTGGGGTGTCAAGTTATGTGGTGAAAGAATGTATATCTGCTATGATCAACAGGGAGATTGATCTTTCTAAGTTAATAATTCACGCCCAACAGATTGAGTCAGACAAGATAAAGAAAAGAGAAAGAGTAAGAGGGATTAAGAGAGTCAGATCGGAGTAACAGGGATCTAGTCAGACTAGATTCTTCGGAGGGAGTTGCCCTCAATTTCAGAGACGTCTATTTATACCTGCGCCTTCCTCAGCTAGTGCTCCCATATATCAGGACAGGTAGGAGCTCGAGAATAGGTCGGTACCTTCCAGGTCTCAGGACAGTGTAAGCAACCAGCCTCATCCTTCTTCATGTGCTAAGTATGGTAAAGACCATTTTGGGGAGTGTTATATGGGGCAGCAGGGATGTTCTGGTTATGGTAAGTTGGGCTACATACTTAGAGACTGCCCGTATGCTAGACAGCGGAATCGTGATACCCGTCCCTAGAGTCAGGCTACCAGTGCCCCGCCTTTGCAGCCCGTCCAGTTCCTCCTCAGGGTGCTTCATCTAGTACTGCTGGCGGTCAATGCCAAAATCATTTCTATTTTATACCACTTCATCAGGTGTAGGAGGACTCTCCCGATGTTGTCACTGGTATGTTCCGTGTTTTTTATTTTGATATCTATGTGTTGATGGACCCTAGTTCGAGTTTTTCTTATGTGACATCTCTGGTTGCTGTAAATTTTAAAACGGATCCTGAACTAATTTTTGAGCCTATTTTGGTTTCTACTCTGGTAGGAGAGTCTGTCATTGCTAAGCGGGTGTATAAGAAATATCCCATTACTATCTTTCATCGGGTTATGTATGCTGATTTGATTGAGCTAGATATGGTTGACTTTGATATCATTATGGGTATGGATTGGCTTCACTCATGCTATGCGTCTATTGATTGTCGTACCCGTGTGGTCAAGTTTCAATTTCCTGATGAACCTATCCTTGAATGGTTTGAAAGTTTTGTGATTCCTACGGGTCGTTTAATATCCTATCTCAAACCTAGAAAGTTAATTTCCAAAGGTTGTATCCACCAGTTGGTTCGGGTTGAAGACACTAAGTCTGAAACCCCGACCATTCAGTCAATTAATATTGTTGATGAGTTTCTTGATATCTTTCTGGAAGATCTCCCTGGAGTACCTCTTGATAGAGAGATAGAGTTTGGGATTGACCTTCTTCCCAATACTCAGCCTATTTCTATTCCTCCGTATTGCATGGCTCCCACGGAACTTAAAAAGTTGAAGGAGTAATTGAAAGATCTTTTAGACAAAAGCTTTATCAGACCTAGTGTGTCCCCATGAGGTGTACCTGTCCTGTTTGTGCATAAGAAAGATTGTTCTTTGCAGATGTGTATTGATTACCGACATCTTAATAGGTCTACTATCAAGAATAAATATTCTCTTCCTCGAATTGATGATTTATTTGATCAATTGCAAGGTGCGAGCTACTTTTCAAAGATAGACCTCAGATCTGGTTATCACCAACTTAAGTTTAGGGAATGTGATATCCCCAAGACAGCCTTCCGAACTCGTTATAGTTATTTTGAATTTCTAGTGATGTATTTTGGGTTAACTACTGCTCCAGCTGCTTTCATGGATCTTATGAACCGTGTATTCCGGCCATATCTGGATTTATTTGTAATAGTGTTCCTTGATGATATTCTTATTTACTCCCAAAGTGAGGGTGATCATGCGGATCATCTCCAAATCATGTTGGAAACTGTTCGAACTCATCGGTTGTATGCTAAGTTCAGTCAGTGTAAGCTCTGGCTGAACTCTATAGCCTTCTTGGGTCATGTTGTTTCTTCCGAAGGTATTAGAGTTGATCCTCAAAAGATAGAGGCTATAAAGAGTTGGCCTAGACCTATTTGTCCTTCTGATATCTGAATTTTCTTGGGTCTAGCTAGTTATTATCATCGTTTTGTTGAAGGGTTTTCATCTATTATATCTCCTATGACCCATTTGACCCCAAAAAAGTGAAGTTCCTGTGGTCCGAATCTTGCGAGAAGAGTTTTCAAGAGTTGAAGGCTCGACTCACTTCAGCCCCTATGTTGACTTTGCCTGATGGTGTTGATGGTTTTATGGTGTATTGCGATGCTTCCAGAGTCGGTTTGGGTTGTGTATTGATGCAAAAAGGCAAGGTTATAGCTTATGCTTCCAGGAAGCTAAAGCCTCACGAGAAGAATTATCCTACCCATGACCTTGAATTAGCTGCCGTGGTTTTTGCTTTGAAAATTTAGAGACATTATTTGTATGGTGTACATGTCGGCGTCTTCACGGACCATAAGAGCTTGCAGTATGTATTTACCCAAAAGGAGTTGAATCTTAGGCAGAGACGATGGTTAGAACTATTGAAAGATTATGATATGAGTGTGCTATATCATCCAGGAAAGGCCAATATAGTAGCAGATGCCCTTACTCGGAAGTCCATGGGTAGCGTAGTATATGTGGAGATTGGTAAGAAGGAGTTGACCTGTGAGGTATATCTTTTGGCTAGATTGAGGGTTAGGTTGTTTGGTGATGCTGAGGGTAGTATAGGAGTGCAAAGCGGTTCCGAATCCTCTTTAGTTTCGGAAGTGAAGGAGAAGCAAGACAGGGATCCTACCATGGTCAGGTTAAAAGAGTCAGTTAAAGATCAAAAGGTGGAGGTTTTCTCCCAAGGAAGAGATGGAGTTTTTGAGACTCCGAGAAATATTATGTGTTCCGGATGTTGATAACTTGAAGCAGAGGATTATGGAGGAAGCACATGGTATGCGATACTCCATCCATCCTGGTGCTACTAAGATTTACCATGATTTACGAGAAATCTATTGGTGGAACGGTATGAAGAGGAACATAGCAGAATTTGTGGCAAAGTATTTCACGTGTCAACAGGTTAAAATAGAGCATCAAAGACCCAGTGGCATGATGCAAGAGTTTAGCATTCCTACTTAGAAGTGGGAAGAAGTGAATATGGACTTCATAGTTGGTTTGCCTCCTTCTCGTCGCCATCATAATTTGATTTGGGTTGTCGTAGATCGGCTGACGAAATCAGTTCATTTTTTGCCTGTGCATTCATCGTATATAGCTGAAGATTATGCTAGAATGTATATTCGGGAACTCGTCAGACTTCATGGAATCCCTTTGGCTATTATTTCTGACAGAGGTACTCAGTTTACCTCTCAATTTTAGAAATCTTTCCAAAAGGGTCTCGGTACCCAAATTCATTTAAGTTCTGCTTTCCATCCGCAAACAGATAGTCAGTCCGAGCGGACCATTTAGACTTTAGAAGATATGTTAAGGGATTGTGTGATTGATTTTAAAGGTAGTTGGGATAAGCACTTAGCATTAATCGAGTTTTCTTACAATAACAATTTTTATGCTACTATTGGAATGGCCCCGTTTGAAGCTTTGTATGGTAGAAGGTGTAGATCACCTATTGGTTGGATTAAAGTTGGTAAGGCTACCGCGAATGAACCGAATGCGGCGTTTGAGGCCATGGAGAAGGTTAAGTTAATTCGAGAAAGGTTGAAAACTGCCCAAAGTCGTCAAAAATCATTCGCAGATGTAAGGAGGAAAGACCTTAAATTTGATGTTGGTGATTTAGTGTACTTAAAAGTTTCACCCATGAAAGGGGTGAAGAGATTTGGGAAGAAAGAAAAAATAAGTCCCCGTTACATTGGTCCCTATAAGATTGTGGATCGCATTGGGAAGGTAGTGTATAAGGTTGAATTGCCCGCGGAGTTACCTAACGTCCATCCGGTTCTCCATGTTTCTATGATTAAAAAGTCTATTGGTTATTCTGTTGTGATCGATCCTTCCGAAAGCTCGGGTATTCAAGATAGTCTTTCGTATGAAGAGATTCTGGTTGAGGTTTTTGACTTTTAAGTTCGTTAGCTAAGAAATAAGGAAGTGTCTTTGGTTAAAGTGCTTTGGCAAAATCAATCCGTAGAGAGTGCTACTTAGGAAGCCGAAGCGGATATGCGCGCCAAATATCCCCACCACTTTCCTATGAATCCTGAGCATGTCAAAGGTATCGTTCTGTTTTGATTTAATCCTTATTGCTATGTTTATCTTGGCTTGTGTGTTTTCTACGTTATCCAAAAAAATCTAGAATGGAGTATATGCTTAGGCAAGATGGTTTTTTTCTCTATATACTCATTTTGAAAGTATTCTTGACCTACCTATCAACATTCGAGGATGAATGTTTCCAAGAGAGAGATGATGTGATGCCCCAAAAAAAATTTCCATTAAGATCTAGGATGAAAATGAGTTGAATACTATTCTTTATTGTGATTAATAATTTTTCTATGTGGAATTTTTGGATATGCAACCCGTCATCACGTAGAGCATCGAATAAGCTTTCCAACGATATGTGGATCATCCAAAACGGATACTCGAGCGATGAGTTATGATCATTCCGATCTAACTATGCATAGTGGTGAACAGTTAATGTGCAAGAAAAAAATACTGAGGCCAGACGAATTTTAGGGTCAACTTGTACATAATGATCTGGGTGAGATACTATATATCAACAGAAAGCTCTGAAAGTCCTCTTTCCAATGAAATTGGTTTCATCCAATTTGTCCATTGGAGCAAAAAGCTATGGTCGATCTACTTCAGCCTATCAAAACAGTCCACCAAAGGAAAGATTTGACATTATTTGATTTTTAAGGGTATTTTGGTCATTCCCACTCCAATCCATCCAGGTAAACCATGGATTTAAGTCCATTAATAGCATTCAATATCTCATTTTTCTTCAAAATTTCCTAAGGCTCAAACCCCAACCCTACTACTCCAAATTTCACCTTCTATGTCTCTTTATTGAACGGTAAAAATTTCAAATTGATTTGGGATTCGAGTTGATCATGTTAAGGGCTTCGAGAAGCACCCTTTATTTTCATGAATAATGTTCCAGAGTCGGAAGTTCATATTTATCTTCCATTTTTAGGTATGTGGGGCTTTGAACAAGATTATCTTTTCGATCTTGTGCCCGGTATTTTTTTGAATTACATTGACATGAGATTTACATGTTTTACCATGAATTAGAAATATGGTTTTATATCTTATATTATTGTCCATGAGCTATGAGATTATGTCATCCGATATGTGTATGATGTTGAGATGGAATTATGTCCAAAAAGTATTTGATTATGAGAGTATGATGATTTAATTTGTTAAGCCTTGATTTATACTATCATTCCACTATTTCCTTATTATAAATTTATAATTGATATTGGAAATTCTATATCCCTAGTATGGGTTGATGTCTCAAGTACCTTTAAATGAGAGTTGGATGGCAAATTGAGAAATATTGATATTGAAGTTGTAATGAGTCTTGGTATTTTCCGGATGGTTTTGATGAGTTAAATTGTAAATATTATGTATGGAGTCTTCATATCCTTTTCCAAATGTCGAGTTGGTTATGGTTCAATGCATTGATACCTTGTTGATGTTGAGGAAGATTAAAATATTTTGAGCTAAAATGTGTTGAGTGAGGAATCCACAAATTGATATGATTTGATAAATGAGAAAGAGATTTGATTTGGTCTTTATGATAGACCCTTGTGATGTTGTGGTGGATTTCCTAACGCGTTCTGAGCCTGTCTTAGCACCGAGAGGGAAATTTTGTATTTCCCCAAACCTATGTGCCACCGTAGGGTTGTTTAATGATAATATTATTAGCCAGAGAGCCCGATTGTGATTATTGTAGTTTTAAGGTCGTACTCCCTGGAAAAGAGTATGGCGCTCCCACCAATGGGGGTTTCAAACGTTGGTATTCCACATAGCTCATGTGGGGTTGTTAGTTATAGGAAACTCCCCAGTCCATAAGAGTCATATTTATTGAAATACCGAGTCACTCCGAGTGTTGATGTGGTAAGTCAAGTTTCCTATGATGATCTATAATGATTTATGAGGTTTTTCTCATACATTTCTTATCTAAGATGTTATGAGTTACATGATTCAATGTCACTCAAGCCAGGTGTGTCATTATGGTCCGTATATACGTTTTTATGAAATTTATGATATTATTTATATTTTGCATGCGCCCCACATACTAAGTACGTATCTTGTGCTGACCCACATATTTCTCTATGGGCTACATTCTTACTATGTTGTAGGTTTAGGTACTCAGCCGCAGCTGAGACAGTGATATCTGAGTGCCGCTTCTACGTTCCTTCAATGGTGAGTCCTCATGGTTCGAGGACCAAGTTGCTAGTTTTGGTGCTGTTGTTTTGTGATCCCTTTGGTCTATTGAGTCAGTTGGGGGTTTGTCCTAATGGCTCGTTGATTTTTCTGTATAGAGGCTATGTCAGACTAATGTATTGTTTGATTGGTTTGTGTATAGACATTCCATATATTTACAATCTAACGATATTCCTTTCCATGTGAAATATAATATGATATGTACTTATATATATATCCTTAGCGTAGCGTGTATGTTGTTGTGTTGGAACCCAAGGGTAGTGTTTTGGCTTAAAGGGTTAGCTTGAGGCTACGTGTATCCTTGGGCATCGTGTGGCGTTTTGGGATGATATTTCAGGGCGTTACAAACTTGGTATCATAAGGTAAGGTTGTGAAGAGTCCTAGGGAGTCTGACAAGCCGCGTTACATAGAGTCTTGAGCATTGGTATATAGCTAGCCACACATATGATCAAGAGGCTGCAGGGCGTTCTAGGAAAATTCATTTCTTTATTTCTAAAAGAGTCTATCATGCTTACAACAGTTTTCTTCTACTGTTAATTCGTGCGTTCTTATCACAGAAAATGCCTCCACATCGAGCTCGCGAAAACAACTACCAACCTCAACCTGTTGATCCGTTACATGAGATGGTATCCCATGCTGAATTTCAGGCAGCTTTTCAAACGCTAGCCCAGGCAGTTACCACCAATACTCAGGCCAATGATTCACCTCTGCATGAAAATTATTCGGTAGCAGCACCAATTCTTGACTTTATGCGGATGAATGCGCCAAAGTTTCATGGGTCGAGAGCAGGTGAGGACCCACAGATGTATGTTGATAAAATGAATAAAATTACACAGATTATAAATGTGATCGAGGAAAAAAGTGTGGAGCTGGCTTCTTATCGATTGAAGGATGTTGCCTATGACTGGGTACAGATGTGGAATAAGGGTAGAGAGGAAGATATCGCTCCCGTGACTTGGCAATTGTTCCAAGATACTTTATTAGATAGATTCTTTCCTCTTGAGTTATGGTAAGCTAAGATAGAGGAGTTTATGAATTTGAGACAAGGATCCATGTTGGTTAAGAAGTATTGTTTTAAGTTTAATCAGCTATCAAAGTACGCTCCCAATATGATGGCTGACTCGAGGACTAGTATGAGCAAGTTTCTAACTGGGGTGTCGAGTTATGTGGTGAAAGAATGTAGATCTGCTATGATCAACAGGGAGATTGATCTTCCTAGGTTAATGATTCACGCCCAACAGATTGAGTCAGATAAGATAAAGGAAAGAGAAAGAGTAAGAGGGATTAAGAGAGTCAGATCAGAGTAACAGGGGTCTGGTCAGACTAGATTCTTCGGATGGAGTCGCCCTCAATTTTAGATACGTCTATTTATACCTGCGCCTTCCTCAGCTAGTGCTCCTGTATATCGGGGCAGGAAGGAGCTCGAGAATAGGTCGGTACCTTCCAGGTCTCAGGACAGTGTAAGCAACTAGCCTCATTCTCCTTCGTGTGCTAAGTATGGTAATAACTATTTTGGGGAGTGTTATATAGGGCAGTGGGGCTATTTTGGTTGTGGAAAGTTGGGCCACATACTTAGAGACTGCCCGTATGCCAGACAGCAGAGTCGTGATGCCCATCCCCAGAGTCAGGCTACCAGTGCCCCGCCTCCCGCAGCTCGTCTAGTTCCTCCTCAGGGTGCTTCATCTATTACTGTTGGCGGTCAACGCCAGAATCATTTCTATGCTATACCACCTCATCAGGAGCAGGAAGACTCTCCCGATGTTGTCACTGGTATGCTCCATGTTTTCTATTTTGATGTCTATGTGTTGATGGACCCCGGTTTGAGTTTTTCTTATGTGATACCTCTGGTTGCTGTAAATTTTGAAACAGATCTTGAACTAATTTCTGAGCCTATTTTGGTTTCTACTCCGGTAGGAGAGTCTGTCATTGCTAAGTGGGTGTATAAGAAATGTCCCATTACTATCATTCATCGGGTTATGTATGCTGATTTGATTGAGCTAGATATGGTTGACTTTGATATAATTTTGGGTATGGATTGGCTTCAGTCATGCGATACGTCTATTGATTGTCGTACCCGTGTGGTCAAGTTTTAGTTTTCCGATGAACCTATCCTTGAATGGTCTGGGAGTTCTGTGATTCCTAAGGGTCGTTTCATATATTATCTCAAACCTAGGCAGTTGATTTCCAAGGGTTGCATCCACCATTTGGTTCGGGTTAAAGACACTAAGTCTGAAACCCCGACCATTCAGTCAATTAATGTTGTTAATGAGTTTCTTGATACCTTTTTAGAAGATCTCCCTGGAGTACCTCTTGATAGAGAGATAGAGTTTGGGATTGACCTTCTTCCCGATACTCATCCTATTTCCATTCCTCCATATCACATGGCTCCCACGGAACTTAAAGATTTGAAGGAGCAATTGAAAGATCTTTTAGACAAAAGCTTTATCAGACCTAGTGTGTCCTCGTGGGCTGCACCTGTCCTGTTTGTGTGTAAGAAAGATGGTTCTTTTCAGATGTGTATTGATTACCGGCAGCTTAATAGGGTTACTATCAAAAATAAATATGCTCTTCATCTAATTGATGATTTATTTGATAAATTGCAAGGTGCGAGCTACTTTTCAAAGATAGACCTCAGATTCGGTTATCACCAACTTAAGGTTAGGGAATGTGATATCCCCAAGACAGCCTTTCAAACCCGTTATGGTCATTTTGAATTTCTAGTGATGTCTTTTGGATTAACTAATGCTCCAACGGCTTTCATGGATCTTATGAACCGTGTATTCCAGCCATATCTGGATTTATTTATAATAGTGTTCCTTGATGATATTCTTATTTACTCCCGAAGTGAGGGTGATCATGTGGATTATCTACGAATCATGTTGGAAACTCTTCAAACTCATCGGTTGTATGCTAAGTTCAATAAGTGTGAGTTTTGGCTGAACTCTGTAGCCTTCTTGGGTCATGTTGTTTCTTTCGAAGGTATTATAGTTAATCCTCAAAAGATAGAGGCTATAAAGAGTTGGCCTAGACCTATTTCTCTTTCTGATATCCGAAGTTTCTTGGGTCTAGCTGGTTATTATCATCGTTTTGTTAAAGAGTTTTCATCTATTGCATCTTCTATGAACCGTTTGACCTAAAAGAAAGTGAAGTTCTTGTGGTCCGAATCTTGCGAGAAGAGTTTTCAGGAGTTGAAGACTCGACTCACTTCAGCCCCTATGTTGACTTTGCCTGACGGTGTTGATGGTTTTGTGGTGTATTATGATGCTTCCAGAGTCGTTTTGGGTTGGGTATTGATGCAAAAGGGCAAGGTTATAGCTTATGCTTCCAGGTAGCTAAAGCCTCACGAGAAGAATTATCCTACCCATGATCTTGAATTAGCTTCCGTGGTTTTTGCTTTGAAAATCTAGAGACATTATTTGTATGGTGTCCATGTCGACGTCTTTATGGACCATAAGAGCTTGCAGTATGTATTCACCCAAAAGGAGTTGAATCTTACGCAGATATGATAGTTAGAACTATTGAAAGATTATGATATGAGCGTGCTAAATCATCCGGGCAAGGCCAATGTAGTAGCAGATGCACTTAGTCAAAAGTCCATGGGTAGCGTTGCACATGTGGAGATTGGTAAGAAGGAGTTGACCGGTGAGGTACATCGTTTGGCTAGATTGGAGGTTAGGTTGTTTGGTGATGCTAAGTGTAGTATAAGAGTGCTAAGCGGTTCCGAATCCTCTTTAGTTTTGGAAGTGAAGGAGAAGCAAGACAGGGATCCTACCTTGGTCGGGTTAAAAGAGTCAGTTAAAGACCAAAAGGTGAAGGTTTTCTCCTAAGGGGGAGATGGCGTTTTGAGACTCCAAGAAAGACTATGTGTTCCTGATGTTGATAACTTGAAGTAGAGGATTATGGCGGAAACGCATGGTACACGATACTCCATCCATCCTGGTGCTACCAAGATGTACCATGATTTGTGGGAAATTTATTGGTGGAACGGTATGAAGGGGAACATAGCAGAATTTGTGATGAAGTGTTCCACGTCTCAACAGGTTAAAATAGAGCATCAAAGGCCCAGTGACGTGATGCAAGAGTTTAGCATTCCTACTGGGAAGTGGGAAGAAGTAAATATAGACTTCACAGTTAGTTTGCCTCCTTCTCGTCACCATCATGATTCGATTTGTGTTGTCGTAGATCGGCTGACGAAATCAACTCATTTCTTGCCTGTGCATCATCGTATATAGCTGAAGATTATGCTAGAATGTATATTCGGGAACTCGTCAGACTTCATGGAATCCCTTTGGCTATTATTTCTGACAGAGGCACTCAGTTTACTTATCAGTTTTGGAAATCTTTCTAGAAGGGTCTCGGTACCCAAATTCATTTAAGTTTTGCTTTCCATCCGCAAACAGATGGTCAGGCCAAGCGGTTCATTCAGAATTTAGAAGAGATATTGAGGGCTTGTGTGCTTGATTTTAAGGTAGGTTGGATAAGAACTTAGCATTAATCGAGTTTGCTTACAATAACAGTTTTCATGCTACTACTGGAATGGCCCCGTTTGAAGCTTTGTATGGTAGAATGTGTAGATCACTCACTGGTTGGTTTGAATTTGGTGAGGCTACTGCGACTGGATCGAATGTGGTGTTCGAGGCCATGGAAAAGGTTAAGTTAATTCAGGAAAGGTTAAAAATCGCCCAAAGTTGTCAAAAATCATTCGCAGATGTAAGAAGGAAAGACCTTGAATTTGTTGTTGGTGATTTAGTGTACTTGAAAGTTTCACCCATGAAAGGGGTGAAGAGATTTGGGAAGAAAGGGAAACTAAGTCCCTGTTACATTGGTCCCTATAAGATTGTGGATCGCATTGGGAAGGTAGCGTATAAGGTTGAATTGCCCGCGGAGTTATCTAACGTCCATCCGATTTTCCATGTTTCTATGCTTAAGAAGTCTATTGGTGATTCTACTGTGATCGATCCTTCCAAAATCTCGGGTATTCAAGATAGTCTTTCATATGAAGAGATTCTGGTTGAGGTTTTTGACTTTTAAGTTCGTAGGCTAAGAAACAAGGAAGTTCCTTTGGTTAAAGTGCTTTGGCGAAATCAATCAATAGAGAGTGCTACTTGGGAAGCCGAAGCGGATATGCGCGCCAAATATCCCCACCTCTTTCCTACAAATCCTAAGCATGTCAAAGGTATCGTTCTGTTTTGATTTAATCTTTATTGCTGTGTTTATCTTGGCTTGTGTGTTTTTTACGATATCCAAAAAAATCTATAATGGAGTATATGCTTGGGCAAGACGATTTTTTTCTCTATATACTCATTTTCATAGTATTCTTGACCTACCTATCAACATTCGAGGACGAATGTTTCCCAGGGGGAGATGATGTGATGCCCCAAAAAATTTTTTCATTAAGATCTCGGACGAAAATGAGTTGAATTCTGTTCTTTATCATGATTAATAAATTTTTTGTGTGGAATTTCTAGACATGCAACCCGTCATCATGTAGATCATCGAATAAGCTTTCCAACGATATGTGGATCATCCAAAATGGACACTCGAGCGATGATTTATGATCATTCCGATCTAACCGTGAATAGTAGTGAACAGTAAATGTGCAGGAAAAAAATACTGAGGCCAGGCAATTTTAGGGTCAACTTCAAACGATCATAACTCCTTGTACATAATGATCTGGGTGAGCTACGATATTTCAATAAAAAGCTCTGAAAGTCCTCTTTCCAATGAAATTGGTTTCATCTAATTTGGTCATTGGAGCAAAAATTTATGGTTGATCTACTTCAGCCTATCAAAACAGTCCATCAAAGGACGGATTTGACATTATTTGATTTTTAAGGGTATTTTGGTCATTCCCACTCCAATCCATCCGGGTAAACCATGGATTTAAGTCCATTAATAGCATTCAATATCTCATTTTTCTTCAAAATTTCCTAAGGCTCAAACCCCAACCCTACTACTCCAAATTTCACCCTTCTATGTCTCTTTATTGAACGGTAAAAATTTCAAATTGATTTGGGATTCGAGTTGATCATGTTAAGGGCTTCGAGAAGCACCCTTTATTTTCATGAATAATGTTCCGGAGTCGGAAGTTCATATTCATCTTCCATATTTAGGTATGTGGGGCTTTGAACAAGATTATCTTTTCGATCTTGTGTCCGGTATTTTTTTGAATTACATTGACATGAGATTTTACATGTTTTACCATGAATTAGAAATATGGTTTTATATCTTATATTATTGTTCATGAGCTATGAGATTATGTCATCCGATATGTGTATGATGTTGAGATGGAATTATGTCCAAAAAGTATTTGATTATGAGAGTATGATGATTTAATTTGTTAAGCCTTGATTTATACTATCATTCCACTATTTCCTTATTATGAATTTATAATTGATATTGGAAATTCTATATCCCTAGTATGGGTTGATGTCTCAAGTACCTTTAAATGAGAGTTGGATGGCAAATTGAGAAATGTTGATATTGACGTTGCAATGAGTCTTGGTATTTTCCGAATGATTTTGATGAGTTAAATTGTTGAAAATCTTATGTATTGAGTCTTCATATCCTTTTCCAAATGTCGAGTCGGTTATAGTTTAATGCATTGATACCTTGTTAATGTTGAGGAAGATTAAAATATTTTGAGCTAAAATGTGTTGAGTTAGCACCGAGAGGGAAATTTGATATTTTCCCAAACCTATGTGCCACCGTAGGGTTGCTTAATGATGATATTATTGGCTAGAGAGCCCGATTGTGATTATTGCAGTTTTAAGGTCGTACTCTCTGGCAAAGAGTATGACGCTCCCGCCAGCGGGGGTTTCAAACGTTGGTATTCCACGTAGCTCATGTGGGGTTGTCGGTTATGGAAAACTCCCCTGTCCATAAGAGTCATGTTTATTGAAATACTGAGTCACTCCGAGTGTTGATGTGGTAATTCAAGTTGCCTATGATGATCTAAAATGATTTATGAGGTTTTTCTCCTAAATTTCTTATCTAAGATGTTATGAGTTGCATGATTCAATGTCACTCAAGCCAGGTGTGTCATTATGGCCCGTATGTACATTTTTATGAAATTTGTGATATTATTTATATTTTGCATGCACCCCCACATACTCAGTACGTATCTTGTGCTGACCCACATATTTCTCTATGGGCTACATTCTTACCATGATGTAGTACTCAGCTGCAGCCGCGATAGTGATATCCGAGTGCCGCTTCTACGTTCCTTCAATGGTGAGTCCTCATGGTTCGAGGACTAAGTTGCTAGTTTTGGTGCTATTGTGTTATGATCCCTTTGGTCTGTTGAGTCAGTTGGGGGTTTGTCCCAATGGATCGTTGATTTTGCTGTATAGAGGCTATGTCAGACTAGTGTATTGTTGGGTTGGTTTGTGTATTGACTTTCTATATATGTACAGTCTAACGATATTTTGTGCCATGTGCGATGTGATATGATATGTCCTTATATATATATCCTTACCGTAGCATGTATGTTGTTGTGTTGGAACCCAAGGGTAGTGTTTTGACTTAAAGGGTTAGCTTGAGGCTATGTTGTTGTGTTGGAACCCAAGGGTAGTGTTTTGACTTAAAGGGTTAGCTTGAAGCTACGTGTAGCCTTGGGCGCCGTGTGGCGTCTCGGGATGATATTTTGGGGCGTTAAACAATTATCTCTGGTTAGGCATCCCGGTGGGGTGGTTTATGTAATTTCTGGAGAAGCTAGTTTGGGAATGATTTGCTAGAGCCGTATAACAGTAAATACTACGTAAAGAAAAGAACTGTGATAAAAGGTTGAATAGAGTACTTTAGTGTGTTCAGACACTTTAAAATTTGAACATTTTCTTATGGTTTTTGCTCTTGATGTTTGCTTGTTTCTTCTTCCTTATGTAGTTACTATATAGATTTTGTATGAAAGAAATAGCTTTTTAGTTGATTGTTGTTTTCTAGTGTAAACTTGTGTTTTTCTAGTGGCTTGGAGTGTTCTTATTTTGTCTCTTTTTCTTAGTATATTAAGATCATAGGTTGCTCCTAATTTGGAGGGTAATTGTAAACTGCTTTACCAGTTTATTTTTATTTGTGAAAACATTGCTTGTTCACCTTAGTTTCTTAATCTATAACAATAAACAATGAGAAAAAAGGGAGAGAAGCAATTTAGGTGGTCAAAACGAATGAAAAATTTGATGTTGGAGATCCTAGCTAATGAAGTGAAGTAGGGAAATAAATCAACTAATCTGTTTAAGTCCAGCACATTTAATCGTGTTTTAAATTCCATTAACAAACAACTAGGAACGAATTGTTCACCTAAGCATGTGGAGAATCATCTTAAAACACCAATAAACACATGGAATATTGTGCAAACTCAACTAAAAAAGAGTGGTCATGTATGGGATGAAAACTTGATGATGATTATGGCTAGTCCAAGAGTCTATGCTTTGCATATTCAGGTAAAATCTATTGATTATTTATCCTTAGTGTTGATTTAAATATAATTGTAGATATTTTTTTTTTGTAAGCATGCTGACCTACTAAGATTTTAATATGATTTCGTAGTACCATAAGTAAAACATTATGGAAATTATATGGCTGGCAATATTGGACTACTTACAAGTTCCACCTTACTAGTTCAAATAGGGGACAACTGTATATTTGTATTATTCAATAGCTACTGTATTTTATAGCAATCACAACCACCATATTTGAAATATTCTAACTGTCTTTCCTTTTTTTGTTGGGTGTTGGCAAAAGCAATATGAGGCAGTAAGAAGTTTGCTAGTTTTTACGCTTTTATTTGGTGGCCCTTGAATCATGAGTCTGTTGTTGGCAATATGATCGAGCGATTACAAAGAGAGGAGGGGGATAAGATAGAAATGGGAGCTATTGGCAGGGAGGATTTGAAGAAGTGGGAGAAAATGCAAGGGGCTGCATTGGGTAGTGAAGAGAAGATCCTGGTGTTGGTAAGGCTGAGGCCTTTAAGTGAAAAGGAAATCACGAGGAATGAAGTTTCAGATTGGGAATGTATCAATGAGACCACCATCTTATATAGGAACAACCTTAAGGAACGGTCTGGATTGCCAATAGCTTATACAATCGGTAAGAAATTTCCCGTTTTTGCCTTTATATTTAGACCTGATTGTTGTAGAATGAGGAATATTTCATGAGAGGTAAATTGAGGACGAGATCTGGATATTTTTGTTTGTGAACTCAGGCTGAGATCGCTTCCTGGATTGGGCTGTTCTACTCTGCAGAACCATATATATTTATTGGGATAATTTCATTGGTAGCTCAAGTGCAATTTATAAATGATTTACTAATGCTACATATATTTTCTTGTTTTACTTTTCTGAGATTAGACAGGGTATATAAAGGTGATTGTTCAACAAGGGAAGTGTATGAGGAAGGAACAAAGGAGATTGCTCTTTCTGTTGTTAGCGGAATCTACTGTGAGTGCACCAGTCATATGCCTCTCACATTTTGTTGCAGATTTGCTATTCATTTGATACTGTTATGACTACCTAAACATATTATGCAGCAACTATCTTTGCGTATGGGCAAACAAGTAGTGGTAATACATACATAATGAATGGAATTACAGAGTTTACAGTCACAGACATATATGATTATATGCAAAAGGTAATTTATAGGGAAGTTCAGCTGATACAGTCACTATCCTTCTAATACTTTTCTGTTATTCTATTTCATATAATTGAAAGTTCAGCTCGTGAGTTTATCGGGAAGGACAACAAAACAACTCTTTTTGCTAGTGTGGTATGCATCAATTAGCTCACTGTAGGGGTCTATCGTCATTCTCGATATGGACACATGAATTGCTGATGGTAAATTTATGAATTTTGGATGTAGAATTTTGTTGATCTGGCTAGAAGTGAATGTGCATCTCAGGCACTGTCAGTTGGAAAGAGACTGAAAGAATGATGTCATATTAATCGTAGTTTGTTGACCTTGGGAACGGTTATTGACAAGCTAAGGTTGATTTCTTGTTTCTTACATCATCTTTCTAAAACATCTGGATTTGCTGCAGCTTAGCTACATGTTTGAATAGTCTTTAAACATTAATTCAGTTTAACTGTCCATACAACAAGTTGGGGATTTTTTTTTCTTTTTCATTCGTCTAATTAGCGAAAATAAACTTTATGGTGTTGCATAGTGTTGCTATGTGAATTGTGTCTTTGTTTAACAATACATGAAATGAAGTTAACCACTTTGCGGACTTCCATCACACCCTTTGGCTATTTATATATACATGCCTGTGCATTCAATTCATCTTTTCCACTACCTTATTGTTGAAGTTTCATTACATATAACACTTACCTTAATTGCCGCAAGGGAATACATGGGCATGTCAATTATCGAGATTCTAAGCTAACTCGTATCTTTCAACCTGCTTTGGGGGGGCAATGCTAGAACTGCCATAATCTTCACCTTGGGTACTGCTCGAAGCCATGTAGAGCAATCTCAAAATACACTCCTATTTGCTTGTTGTGCCAAAGAAGTGACCACTAATGCACAAGTCAATGTTGTAATGTCTGACAAGGCATTGGTGAAGCATTTGCAGAAAGAATTGGCCAGACTAGAGAGTGAATTAAAAAACCCCGCAACTACTTGTGATCATGTGGTATTGCTGAGAACAAAAGACCAGCAGATTGAAAAGGCGAGTACACTTTCCTATTGAAACTTAGCAGCTACTAGCTTTTGGATTGGTTAACACGAGCAATTGAATTAATGAAATGAACCAATTATCAATCTATTTCCCACAAAGGCTTTTATTTCATATATTGTTCACTCAGTTATTTGCATTTAATTTGTCAAAGCGTCCTTGCTTCATGTTACAGTAAAAAATTTCCGAGGGTTATATAAATTAAAAGTTTTTTTAATTCTTAATTTTATCTGTCCATCTGAGAAATTATTGGTTCCACGGTTGTATTAACTTGAGAATAGTTGTTGACCTTTGAAAATGCTAATCTTGTGAGCAGGTAGCAAAATGTTCAGAGAAAAATTGTAGGTGAACTTACATTAGTCTTGTACAGATTAACTGATATCACATGATAATTTAATTTTTTAGCTTTTCAGGTATTGATCCTGGCTGTGGAACAACTAGTTGAAAATAAATCTCCTGAAAAGATGACTTTGAATCAGCTTGCATGGTTATATTCAATCATGTTAACTGCAATAGTGGTAAAACTCGCCCTGTGGCTTTAATGCAAAAGCTCAGAGAATGACATTGTTCGTGCCTATGCAAAGGCATGTTTTTATTATCCTTTACCATCTAGCTTCCATGTCTTCTCCTGATGATTGATTTGCCTAAATTATCGATGTATTTTTCTGGATCTCTATTTCGATGTGGTTACTAATGTAGTTGGGTTGATAGTATCAGTAATTGGTCATATTTCATTACTATGTTGTTATCTGTACTGTGAGACAATGAAATATGAAAAAGAAAAAAGAAAAAGACTAGCCATCAAGCGAAGGCTGAATACTGGTAGGGAAGGAAGCTAACGTAGTAATGAAGCAAAAGTTATTGAGCGAAGTTATGAATAAAAGATCGATAACAGATGGGTAAAAATGCCTATACAGTTTTGAAAAGACTGAACAAAAAGTGAGTATAATATTAGTAAACAACCTTATAACCTTAACGACCACCGTTTAACCTTATAACCTTATAACCTTAACAAGATGTTTTCTCAAAGTTTTTTTCTTTTTAAAATTGTTATGTGAAGAAATATTTTTATGCCCAGGGACAATATTTTGAAGGAGGTTGTTATGGTACCTCTTTAAATCATTAACTGTAATAATTAACATATCCCTATTTAGTAAGGTCTGGTTGTATGGGGAGCCAGTATGTGGATAAAAAAGTGGTCTTTTCCATTGTAATAGCTTGAACAGAGAATAACTTTAGAGTTATTATGAAAAAAAAAGTGGTCGATTAACTAGCATTGTTGTTATTGTGTTCATCTCTTTTCTTGCTCAAACTAAATCTAAAGTCTAGTGAAGCCGTGTGGGGCTATTTTGATTCACTAGCATTTTGTTGTTGTGTTCATCCCTTTTCTTGCTCAAAACTAAATCTAAAGTCTAGTGAAGCCGTGAGTGGCCAATTTCGATTCACTAGCACCTTGTTGTTCATCTTGTTGCTCTTGTGTTGGCTTGAATCGCCTGATACACACTTAGTCTTGTATCAATATGTTATTAATTTGTATAACTTAATTTGATAGTTGTAGTAAGTTAGCGAAAACATCTAAATGCTCCATCTTTGTTGTTTGGCTTTCCCTTAAGTATCCTGAAATCCATTCACGTTGTGTAACCATAATTGATCCCCCACAACCACTTTCTTAATAAGAGTAAAACTTAATGGCCAACGTTAAGTAAACAACCTTATAACCTTAGCCTTAACGACCACCGTTTAAAGCCTAATCTATACATAAAACTTAACGGACACCATTTAATAAACAACCTTATAACCTTAACGACCACCGTTTAACCTTATAACCTTATATTAGGAAACAACCTTATAACTTTATAACCTTAACGACCACCATTTAACCTTATAACCTTATATTAGGAAACAATCTTATGACCTTAATGATCAACATTAAGTAAACAATGTTATAACCTTAGCCATAATGGCCACCATTTAAAGCCTAATCTATACATAAAACTTAACTTCCACCGTTTGATAACCAACCTTATAACCTTAACATCCACCGTTTAACCTTATAACCTTGTAACCTTAACGGCCACCATTTAACCTTATAACCTTAAAAGGCTACCATTTAACCTTATAACATTGTAATTATGCCCTTTTATATGACCTCAGTGTTTGGACTAGGCATAAAACCACTCTATTTTCCCATAAGATGGCTGAAAAATGACAACGACATGGTGATGAATACTAGTAACCTATAAAGACAAGTAACCTACAGCAGCTGGTTTTGAAAGCTTGAATCATGTTTCTGTGGAAATTGAAGTAGTTTGCAAGTTTCAAATCACAGGAGTAATGCAAGTCATAAGAGGTCTATTGTGGCCATCTTGGTAAAGGGCGTGCTCATTCTTGAACGTGACATTGAAGATCAATCTATCTTTGGTGCCATTTTCAAATACAAATCTCCCAACTACTACTGTCACTCAACTACATTGTCTAGCAATCAGAATCCACCAAAGTATGTAATTGCCTTTCAAGGTACAAACACAAAAGGAGATATCTTATGTAGAGACATGAAGGTTAACGGCCAAGTCATTGTAGACTATATCGAAAAAACCTCTCGAGTCCATATGGGTTTGAAAGATGTACAAAATATCATTCAAAATAACAAGACTTAGATACCTTGCTTGTAGGGCATTCTTTAGGTTTTGCCATTTCCTCAATGATTGGAAGGTGTATGGCTAAAATGTAGATGATATTGATCTGATAAATGTAATATTTTACGATCCATTTGTTTAAGGGCCAGGGTTCAATAATTTATTTTTCTCAAAAGAAGAAAGGGTTCAACTTAAAGAAAATTGGCTCTGATTTGATAATGCTTCTAAGTTGGGGATGAGGTAGGGATATGCTTGTTTCTGTACGTATTATATCAACTGAGTCAGGCTTATATTAGACAAAAATCATTCCAAAAAGAAGTAAGTAAATAAAAGATAGAGGGTAAAAGGAAAGACACCATGACTAACTTTTGATATTTCATGTGATGCTTGCCTGCTCTCGTGGTCTATAATTTCATTCCATTATCTTCACCTATTTATCTCGTATTACTTGTAGGGTTTGTCATTCTCTGATCTTATATATGTAACAAAAAAATATGGCAACTGTGTTTAAAATCCGACTTAACATCTGGAGAATGTCTCAGAGGCTCTTGTTGTGAGTTTACACCTGTTCTTTCTCTTAGTTCTTTCTCTGCAATCTTCACACATGGTAGCCTTGCCATGCATTAAGTTATAAATTGCTCCTTTTCGGTTCTTACTTACAATTCTTTTTCTGCTATCTATTGTATAACTTCTTGTTAATTCCATCATTTTATATGTTCTGTTTTGTCCTTTGATTAGGCCACTGTCATAGTTTATTTTTTAGTGTTACAACTCATTGTCCATCTATTAGCATGTCGTGGCTTGTATTTCTTTTTATTTCATAACATTTCAATGAATATAAGTAATATTTGTAATCTCACTTGCATTTGACTTCACTAATATTTGTACAGGGCCTTAAAGAACTTGCCAACTCGTTACCGGAAGTAAACAACAATAGATTTATTACATATGCCATTACTAAAGATGCTATATACAATAACATAGTATGTTATTCAACTAGAAAGGATCATAGTTCAACTCACAAATCAGTAAAGATATGAATAATAATGTATATTGTGATCAAGGACGTCGCAAAGCATAGATTAAGAATGGAGTCAGTCTATTTCTCGAAGGGAACATGATGAAAATTTGTGTGTACTATAATTTTTAAGTTATTCTTATCTAACATAGTGTTTTGAGACAATCTAAATAGAATAATGATGTATAATATGACTAGTGGATGTATGGGAATATAATTGTATTTTTCAATCAAAATTTGTAGTAAATATTAATCGTATAAACTAGAAAAGAATGCTATGTTTTAAACTTGTGGTCATTGGGAGAAAGGATATATATTGTGCGACTTATTTAGATGTGTATTTGCAATTAGAAAAGGAAACACTTTGTAAATATTGCTTTAGAGAAGGTATTAATGGCTACACTTCAAAAGTGTGGCCTTAAGAAAGTAAAGACCACGCTTTTAAGTTTTGTTATAGAGATGCTACAAAAGTCTATGTTTTTGAAGCATGCCCAATAGTAAAACAAAGGCAACATTTTTTAAGTGTTGTTATAGAGGTGCTACAAAAGGCAACGCTTGTGAAGTGTGCCCAATACCAAAATAAAGGCAACACTTGTAAGTGTAGCTTTATCAAATAAAAGTGTTGCCAATGGCAAGCTACAAAATGTGGCCTTTATACTTTAATGGCCATGCTTTTTAAGTGTAGCTGATATGGCAACACTTGAAAAGCGTGGCTTTTGATCAAAGGTTACGCCTCTTTAGTCCACCCCATAAAAAGTGTTGCCTAAAGTCCGAAAGTGTAGACTTTGATCAAAGGCCACACTTTCTGCTATTTTAGGCCACATTTTACCAGAGTGGCCGTAGGCCAAAAATATTATAGCGTGTGATTTTGCCGGAAAGATTTGAAGCAAAGATCTTCTCACTCGAAGATTCGAAGGATCTCACAAAACTATGACCTTCAGACCTTGTACATACTCTTCAAGCTCAAGAGCAAAGAAGATCCTTGAGGCTAGAAGAAGCTACTAAAACTGCTCTTCAAGCAAAGTTCCAAATGCAAAAGGAAGGTAGAATCCCAAAAACTTCTACTAATTCTAGTAAAAAAATCAAGGTGATTCTCGCAATGGAGTCAAGAAGAAAGAAAACTTCCCTCTATGCAAGTATTGCAGAAAAACCAATCATAAAGAGGATGATTGTTGGTTTAAGGGGCAGAAACCACATCTCCAGTGTAGATATTGCAATAAGCTTGATCATATTGAAATACTTTATAGAGTTAACTCAAAAACTCAACATTTCGGAAGTTGAAGAACAAGAGGAGTTTGTGTTTACGACGATGGAAACAACAAGATTGAATGATAAAAACACATGGTTTATGGACAGTGGTCATACTCAACACATGACCAGGAAACGAGAATATTTTATGAAGTTGGAATTTGCCAAAGGTAGTGTCAAGTCGGCTGATAAAACCAAGTTGGAGATTGTTGGTAAAAGAACTGTGGCAATTGAAGCTCCCAAAGGTACTAAATTTATTCAAGATGTTTTGTTGGTACCTCATCTTGACCAAAATCTACGGAGTGTTGGTCAAATGCTAGAACAAAATTATATATTACTGTTCAAAGACAAAAAATGTGTTGTTTCTGATTCTAGCGGTTAAGAAGTGATTACGACTGAAATGTTAAAAAGAAGTTTTCCTTTGAGTTGGAACTCAAATTCTGAACAAGTTTGTCAAAGTTGTTAATGTGAGCAAGTTATTGTGACCACCAAGCACAACGATGATGATTTTATTCTTTATTCTGGAAAAATTAAAAATTATTGCGCTACAATAGACGTTGAAATCAAACAAATCACTTCTCAAGAAAATCCTCAAAAGCTTTAAAACAATAAGGAGGCTTTAACTAAGGATAATCCACATACTGTAGCTGGGACAACATCCGGATATCCAGACTCTGGCGATAACAATAGTTCTAATTTAGACCTCACATTTTATGAAGATCAGAAAGACGGAGATGATGGGAGAGATAATTACGGTGATGTGTCAAACTATGATGATGTTGATGACTATTTATCAGAATCCCATTGCAAGAATGATAGTGTTTCAGACAATGCTTCACCTCATTTTGGTACTTCACAGAAATGTGGTTCAACAGAGGAAACAGAGCATTCCTCGGGAGATGTTTCTTTAGATCCTGCAACATAAAGTTCTGAACCCAGTATGGATGCAACGTCAAAAGATCTTAACTTCGCAGATGAAAATACCAGTGCAAGTGAAAAGCAGGTGCTTATGAGATATTTGCTTTATGGTATCTGCAAGCAGTTGTTATGCCGACCCGTAGTTCTTAATTATTGCCATGTTTATTGTGAAAATTGTGTGATCAATCCAAGCGACAAGCTATGTAGATGTGCATTTTGCCAACTGGAGCATCCAAATGGATACCCCAACATTTGTTTGATTCTTGCATACTACCTGGAAGAGCAGTTTCCCGAGTTGTATGCGTCAAAGGAAAAGGCATCAGCGTATAGAGTTGCTCGTCAGATCCCATCAGCACAAAATCAGGACAAAGCTGCTGGTTGCATATCACTACCTAGATTTGATCTTTCGGCATGGTTAATGGGTGGAAGACCGCAAGTTCATATTGGAGTAGGTTGTGATCATTGTGTGATATGTCCTATTTTTGGGGAACGGTACAAACGCAAAGACTGCAAGGAGAAAATAGGAGCTTGAAAGATGTTCATTATGGATAACTGTGAGGAGCTTATGCAAGAGTACCTTGGATTTGTGAAGGGTGTTGTGGACTCTAATTATTTGTCTCTCAACATCTCTGGTGAGATGCTACAACAGAACAAGATTCTCAAAGTGATTAGGAAGAACCTTATGAAGAAATGTGTTGAGATGTTCAATGAAATTGCTGAGACCAAGGAGGGTCAACTCGCTGATATATTTACCAAAGCTCTTCCAAAAGAAACTCTTCGTGAACAACTTGGAGTTATCAGCAAACAACTTAAGGAGTGTTGAAGTATTGAGTTATTTGCTGTTATTTTTTTTTAGTTTAGTAATTTTATTTCTGAAATTCAGTTATCTAAGTTGATATAGAATAGGATTTATTAGTATCCTACTTGAAGGTAGAATAAGATTTTATTAGTTTCCTAGTTAGAAATAGAATAGGGATATTTTTGTCTATTTATATTCTCAGATAAGGATGAATAAACAAGAAGAAAATTTTTTATCCTCAAACATTTTCTTCTTCTCTGTGTTCCATAGAACAACAGAAAGCTTGAAGCATTTAGTAGCTTCCAACAATTAGGAATTAGTTTTTTTCCGAACTAACATTTAGTTCAAGTTTGAAAATTCTTGTAAATTAAAATGCATTGCGTAGGATTTTAACGGTAACTAAGATTTCATTTTTTTTTTTATGTTAGTTGTTACTATTTCTATTTTATGAGTATTTTCTTATTGGCTAAATCGAAAATCGAACCGTTAAGGACCAAAAATCGATAAACCAAAATCCGATAAGAAAATATCTTATTGGTTGGTTATTGATTTTACATATTTAAAAATCGAAAATCGATAAGCCAAACCAAAAACACATAAAATCGAACCGAACCGATCGATGCACATCCCTAGATATGATATTATTAATATAGTATTAAAAATGATATTACATGAGTGATTATCAGGAACTTGTTAAAGATGATCTCGTCCGGAAATCACAAGTCCTTCGGAAAGAAAAAGTATAAATAAAACCAGCGGTTGTATACTTGTATTACAGTTAAGATAAGATGCAGAAACATAAAGGACAGACTGGCATTAACTGCATGATCCTCTTCCTTTCATCACATGCTTCCTTAGCCCTGGAATGTGGACATTAGAGATGTAATCTTTCCAATCTATGCTTTCTACATCAAATCCAAATTGCCATCTTTCTTCTTTAGACATGCATTCCATCAACCTCTGGGTATTGCTGTTGTCAAATCTGGAAATTTTGGACCTCTTTTAGTCTCATAATTTCATAAAATTGATGCAAAACGTAATAGAGGATAATAAAGACCAAACTCTTACCTTCCTCCATAAAAAGTGTACGGTTCATAAATATTAGCAAGGTACTTTGCTTGCTCCACTGACTTCCTACAGATATTCTCAAGTTTCCTGGACAACTTCCCATTTGGATCTGTCAAATCTGTTAGGCCACTTCTGTTAATGGCGTCTCGCCATAGATGGGATGATAAGTCCTCCATGGATCTGAGCAGCGACATTTTTGGAACATGAATTGGTCTTCCTTTGGAATCAATATAGGGTGAACGATTGAAGTGCTCAAATAGCATTCTGGCCAGGTCCTTGAAGACTAATGGATTTACAGCAGATGAAGCAACCTGGTAAACACTGCTACTTCCTGGTTTTCCTTCTGTCCCATGTTTTGCCATGGCTGCCAAGGTTGCATTCACAACCATGTCAGCTGGAACCTACATACAAGAGACAAGACAGAAATAAATATTAATGTTGAGTACGCACTACCCTTTTATGGTAATTTCATACTGGATAATTATGTGAAGAACTTGCCACATCAAGAACTCCATTAGGGTCTACGAGAAACCCTGTGAGCTGTCCTTTACCATAGTACAAGATGATTGGATCCATCATCCTGCATATGAAAGTAAGATTAGTTTAAGGTGAATTATTGCAAGTCTTTTTAGGATTTGAGTCTTGAGTAGAATAATACCTGCTCCCTTCCATCCATCCAGGAAATGGTTCCTTGTAGGTGCTCTCAATAACACTTGGTCGAATAATTACTACCGGAATATCACCTCTCATGCTGTCTATCATCATCTCTCCCATTGCCTTTGTGAATACGTAAGTGTCTTGCCATCCAAATTTGTTAGCTCTGATCAACTCAAATAGACTCTTTGTTAACCAAATATGTAATGAAGCAAATAAATATTTAGTTCTGTAATATATACCTCCTTAAACCAATCTCTTTCATTTTCTGAGCCACTGAATTATCTTCTAAACCTTGTTTGGACTCCAAAACTAACTTTATCTCATCTTCAACATTCAAAGAGGGGGAGGAGCTCTGATTGACTCCTGAGGGAAGATTTTCCCTTGCTATACTGTCTCCAATGCCGAATGCCTTTTCCATAATTCTACCTTGTCGCTGTCCATTTACATACGCTGTTTTCAACATGAAACAATCTCTTAATCAATAGACATATGATTCAAGTTAAGCATCTCTTGACAAATTGGTGACGCGAGTAATTTCTTATCACTTGCCTGTGGATACTTGAAGAAAGAGTTTAAGGTTGCGACATTGTTTTGCAAAGTTCATAAGGCGGCTAGGTCCTTCAGTATTTATATCAAGTGAAATATCGTACCTGCAAATTTCATCAAAATAGATACTTGCTTCAGGCATGAGAAAGAAAACATGGACATACATAGACACGAGTCCAGAAGTAAATTTGCAACAACGAACCTTTCATCGAAAGTGGTATTCGCAGCAGAATTTACAATTACGTCAACCTCTTTCGCCATCATGTTGGCTGTGTCTTCATCAATTCCAAGGTTAGCTTCACAAACATTTCCTAACAGAGGTACCAACTTGCTCAACATGAAAGTCTGATAGGATTTCCCATGAACTTGTTTGAGGCAGTTGAATATATCAGCATTGAGGATCTAACGGAAATTTAAAAAGACCTTGTTAGTGGTGGAAAAGAAGACAAAAGAGAAGTACTATATGACTAAATATGATTAATGCATAAATACTTCATTCTTCAATCTCTGCATAGCAACTTCTTTGTTCTTTGCCTTGATCAAGATGAATATTTTGTTCACATCAGGTGCTGTCCTTAAGATCTTCTCAATTAGAACTGGAGAGAGGATATGATGTAATAAAATCAGAGTCTCGTAAGTAGGGAAAGAAAAAAAGAGGAGATAGTGCTGTAAACATTGAAGAATAACCTTTTCCCAGAAAACCAGTTGCACCAGTAATGAGAAATGCTTTCCCTCTCAGAAACTTGGTAATGCCTATACCATCATCATGCCTTGACTGACCATAAGGCACCAAATCCTTGACTTTGATTTCGGCATTTGGACTCAAAACCAAACTTCCTAAAGTTTCCGAGCTAATCACCGATGATCTCTCTGTTACAACAGAAGAAACATTACCAGACTTTGTACCACTAGTTTGACAATATACCTTCTTGGGAGGGCACCATCTCCAATTCTTAGACAATTTCATCACAGTTTTTGATATACAAGAGGAAGAACATAGACTACCCATAGCCGCCATAGATGCAAAGAGAAACAAGGGAGAAAAAAGTTCAAAGGGAATGGAAGGAAAGATTATAGCTATGAGGTTGGCCTGCAACCTCTACTAGCTAGCTACTCACTGCTTTTTTTTTGTTTTGTTTTTTTAAAGAAAAGAAAGTGAAAAACAAGTTAACTGACAAGTTTCTATATTATAAGTGAGTTTGGTTTGATCTAAGAGGGAGGGAAAGATTGAGGAAAAAGAAGGTTTGGTTGAGGAATATTTAAGGGAAGAGGAAATGAAAGTTAGGAGAATGAAAAAAAAAAAAAAAGCACTCTTTTTGCCACTTCTCTGCCCTTTCTTCGCACTTATAACAAATGGCTAACTTGGCGGGAGTAATTTATAATCTTGCAAGTACTATTCAAACTTTGTCTTTCGGTGTGTCAAGAAAACAATAAGAATAAAGAGTGTGACAATCGTTGAAAGAAAAAAGATATGGGAAAAGTCATGTTGTCCACCTCAAATTATACACGAAAAGTCTAGATCACACTCAAACTATCATATTGACCTATTACACACCTATACTATATAAAAGTGAAACTATTTCCACCTTAGAAGGTGATGTGGCAGAGAAAGGTGTATTCACCTTCCTAAGGTGCGTGAGAAGAAGAAAAAAAATCTTAAAATAACATAATTGCACATGTGTCACTATTTCATTTGTCATTATATCATTAAATACTCTTAATATCCTTCTTAATATATACAATTAGTTTAATTATTTTTTCAATTGAAATTTTTTTAATAAAATTAAATTTTCTTATTTATTCATTTTCATATGTGGGTCCCGCCTTCTTCAATTGTTTCCTCTTCACCAAAATTACCATTAAAGCACCACCGTTGACACCATCATCATCAAATTCAAATCTTCACCACTATAATTTTAAGAATCCACCATAGATTTCATTATCATAATCACAATACAACCATTAGTATCACAAAAATCACAAACAACCATCATAAAATTCAACATCCACTACTAAAATTGTCATCGGAATCACAATATCACCATTGTTAACATCCTAAGTTACAAAAATCACCACAAATTTGCACCTGCACCACTGCTAAATTCTAATGGCGTTTTACAATTGGCAATGAAACTTCCCCTTTCCATTTTTGCGTTCCTCTTTCCACACCTGCCACCAACAATAATGGTGTAACTTACCATTGTTTGTTTTTCTCTTTGAATTTCTTTTTTTTTCTTCAATTTATCAATGATGAAAAAGAAAAAAGAAGAGATTTAAAAGAGGAAGAACCCAAAAGAAATGAAAGATAAGTTTCAAGTTTGGCCATTCATATTCTACCTGAATGGGTTGGGTAGGGTGAAATATTTGGGTTGGGACGGGTTAGAATTGAATTAAATTAGTTGGGTCGGGTTAGATTTATTTAAGGGTCCATTAATTAAATAAGAAAATTAAATTAAACATGTGGCATCACCACCGGGCGAGTGGAGTACACTCCACTCATTAAACTTGGGCATGAGTGTCGCGGGGAGGTAATAGTTTTACTTTTATATAGTATATGTGTGTAATAGGTTACTATGATAATTTGGGTGTGACCTGAACTTTTCGTGTATAGTTTGAGGTGGAAACCATAGCTTTTCTCAAAAAAAAAAAAAAGAGAAATGATTATTGCCCCCTTTCCATTCTTATTAGACCATGGTCGAAAGTCATTGTAGTCCAATTTTGCTTTTAAAAATCAAGTACCTCCCTAACAGGGAACAAGCCACATTTTCATCCTCATATCTCAACTTCCGGCCACTGACCAATAACTTTAAATTAGTTGACCAATCATTAAAGGGGTAAAATAAAATTTTATTTATTTTCTTAATTAACTAGTGGGTGCCCCATTTAAATCATATACATAATATTTTTCATAGTTTTCCTCTGTTAGGTAATTCTAGTGCATCTCTATCTTTATTTTCCCATTTATTCCCTCCAAATTGTTGAAGGACCTAAACAGTTTTCTTCATCAATCCATTATTAAGACTCGACGAGTAAGGCTATATTTTTTTTATTAAGATTCATACTTCTGAATCTGAATTCAAATCTGAATGATTAAGATGTTTTTATATCTGAAAACTGAATGATTAAGATTGTTTGTTTTTCAACATCTAAATGTGCAAAATTTATTTATTCATATGTATAATAAAAAATACAAATCAAATAAGAAATTTATTATATATCAAAAATATTTAATTTAATATGATAAAATTATTATTTGATTGAAAAAAATATTTATTTTTGTTAGTGATAGCAGGGATGGCTTGTACTTGTTGCGGTGGTAGTGATGATTGATGTTAGCGACATAATATTGGTAGTGATAGTTGTGATGGTAGAGATGAATGGTATTGTAGTGACTATTATGACGATGGCAATTGATAGTGATGGTGGTGGTTGTGATGTAAAATTGGTTGATGTTAGTTTTTAGAGTTGTTAATTATGATGACTGAAAAATGTATGCATAATGTTTGATGATAAGTGTAATGCCCCGAGTCTATACCCCGAACGCTACTTGGTGCTTACGAACCCAAAGGACTACAAGCTAAGCCATAACTGATATCTTTTGTGAGCACTGAAACATGATACTTTAATAAATACGAAAAAATAGGCTAAAACGCCATAAGGTTCAAAATTCATAAATACTAATAAAGTGTATCAACTGAAATAACAATCTGTAAAATTGAATACTGTCTGAAAAGTCTCTAATCTGAAGCTATCTGAACGTGGAGTTGATGGGACATTCCCCTAACTAACTCCATCTACTAAAATACTGAGTCTACTGTAATAATAAAATGAAAGAATATCCTCGAATATGAGGACTCACTATTAAATCTACTGCTGGCTGAATTTGGATCAATCAATGTGCGGTCAGGAACCTGAGCGTCCGAACCTATTATATAAGACATCATAGAGCAAAGAAAGAGTATGCATCAGTACATGGAATATACTGGTATGCTAGATGGGGTAAGGCTGAATGCAAGGGTTCATATGCATGAACAATAACTGACTGCATGATATAGGTAACTGAATATGAGAGTACATGGATAACTGATACTACTGTAAATACTGAGCATGTGCTACTGTGCATATAGTTAAATACTGTGACTAAGTTTATCTGAAGCTCAGTTCTGAGTTCTAATATTGAGTAACTGATATCTGAAGTTACTGATATTGGTTGACTGTATTTGACAGTCCTGATTCTGTAAAATTGAATTGAGTTTTATTCTGAAGACTAGAACTGAGACTGTGGGAGGTAATCATCTAACCGACATGCCTTAAATAAGATAACTGAGTTGGGGTCCAACCTGTGATCCAGTTAGAAGGGTGTCAGTACCGTGCCACGGGTAAAGACACTGAAGAGTTACCCTCATCTGGAAGGTACTCTAATGAGAATGGTGGAACCCTCATCTAGAAGGTTAAAACACCTCATCAACCCTCAACTGGCAGGTTTGATGTCTTAACCTACGCTGGCTACTTAGTTCTGGAATGCAAGGATTGCTTCTAAGGATCACACCCTTTTCTGGCGGGTGATCCCCCATCCTTGGGTTCACTTGATGCTGAATCTTACTCCCAACTGAAAGACACTGAACTAAGTATACTGAACTAGACTGAACTGATACTTAGTTTATTGAATTTTCCTGAGTTCTACAACTGACTGAGTTCTACTGAGTTCTATAACTAACTGAGAGTACTACTGATCGTGATAGGACTGAGGCTATTCTGTAACTGAAATTGGATCTAGGTAAAAAACTAAATTGTCAGGTATTAAATACCCCAGGACTCGATAGCATAAAAAATAAAACATAGCATGATCTTGAGATACCCAACAATGTACATTTGTCCATAATTCATTCATAAAGGCATTTCATCAAACACTTGTAGGGCATACGCTTGTATATGATTGGGACTACATAATGACATGTCAAGATTCCACTATGTACTTCACATAGGCATTTTAGCAAACACTTGGGGAGCATGGAGTATTTTGCATGATGATGGTCAACGCATGTAATCATGAATAAAACATTCAATTTCAAATTCAAGGGTTAAGCATGCAATTCATATAATTCACCATATAACTATCTTAATTTCATGAAAACTTATAATTAAACATGCATTAGATCCCAATTATTATCATAATTATGAATACATTCAATTCCAAGCATGGAAATCATAAATCATAACTCTTGAAGTTTTAAAAATGGATTCTTGGACTCTATGGGTGAAAGGGACCCATAGATGAAGACCTAACATACCTTGGAAAGTTAATTCTTGAAGGTGCTTGAAGAAATTCTTGAGTTTTGATCTTGATTCTTGAAGTTAGGGTTTGTTTTCTTGAGAGAGAATGCCTTTGATTTGGGGAGAAATTGAGTAATAAAAGATTTAAAACATTTTTAGGGCTTTAATCTCACACCTGGGTGGAATAAAATCATGGGAAAAGACTATTTTAAATCTGGATGAAACTTTTAATTTTTGTCAAAATTTTTCTGAACTGGGCCCCTGGTGCCACGTGCCATGATCACGCTGGGCCACTGGAAATAGAAAATTGGGAACTCAGGACTTGGCGTGACACGGTGGCATCACGGTACCCCTTTGATTCTTAAATCTGGACTAATCGCGATGCGGTGGGATCACATTAGTACACTGAAAATTGATAAATATGAAAATAAGCTTTGGCGCGACACACTGGTATCGCGGTACCTCACTGGAAACTGACAATTGTCATTATGACATACTCCACGATGCGCTACTGGCCTGAATGACGGTGGTTAATGACTGAAACTTAAAATAGCCATAACTTTTTACCCGATTATCGGATTTAAGAAAATTTTATTTTATTGGAAAGCTAATTCAATTTCCTATGCAATGGCAGGCTCTAAACTGAAAAATACTGAGTATTTCAAAAATTTTATACTAGACAACTCATGAACTGAGAGTTAGGTTAAGCTTGAGAAATACGGGGTATTACAATATATCTCCCTTGGGAACATTCGTTCTCGAATAAGACTGATTATGCTGAGGCACTGATAGACTAAGTTTACACACTGAACATGCATATCTGATTCATGACTACATGACTGAGCTACTGACTAATTGATCTTTTACACTGAACATTCATATCTGATGCATGGAATACATGACTAAAGCTACTGATAAGCTGGGTTTTCATACTAAATATGCATACCTC